>NC_044499.1:38478314-38483314 GCF_902362185.1 Chanos chanos | reverse complement strand
GGAGCGGTAGACTCATCTAACGAGCCCTCATTCGTTAAGGTAAGTGCTTGGTGAACAGCACTCTTAATGGCTCAGACATAAATCAACCTTAAAGAGACCAGGCAGATTGCTCAAGTCAGCGTGGAAAAGAGAGATAGAGAATGAGTGGGATATAGAGCGAGGAACAGAAGGAGAGAGAGAGAGAGAGAGAGAGAGAGAGAGAGAGGAAGAAAGGTTTCGTCATAGCAAAGCCTTTGAAAAAGGAAGGCAAAGCTTAAGAAGGATGGATGTGTGGTCATTTTGAAAAAAAGGAAAAAAAAATTGAAAAAAAACATACCCAGTGTTGCCAGATACTATGAACCTTAAACAACTAAAAGAGGACCAATTGTAATATTTGATCGCTACAGACCATATGGGCCCAACACACACTCACAATACAGTCTTCGTCTCCAAGTATTTCATCACATTTATGGTCCCGCTACAAGCTTAGCCTCAAGTGAATTAAACTGGGCTTTATACAAGGGTGTATTCAACTGCACACAAACACACCAACGCACACACACACACACAGAGAGAGAGAGAGAGAGTCCAGTGCGGACTCTGGTTGTGAAAGAACCTGTGGTGATGATAATGAAAAGTGTGAATAATAACGACAGTTCACGGCAGGTGTGTGAGCTCACTCCTCAGTCAGGGGGTGCACAACGTGCCAGAGAACTTCCCTTTTCCATCCTCCTTCCTCTTTCCAGCTCTCTTTTTCCCTTCCTCTCTGTCCATCTTCTCCTCCCTCGCCTCCACTCCACTAAGTATACCTCTGCGGGCGAATCAATTTTCCTTTGAGAAGAGCAAAGTCAGCACAGGGCCTGGCGGTAACGCTGAATCATATTTACTGAAACCCACGCACGCGCTGTCACACATGCACGTGCGTGCACACACAGACACAGACACAGACACACACACACACACACACACACAGACACACTCACACACACTCAGCTTCTACCTTTATTTCATTGCTGGCTTTATCTCTCACATTTACATTAAGCCGATTTGCCTCTTTCCTTGCTGCTTTCTCCCTCATTCTCTTTTTCCATTACATTCTTTTCCCCTCCCTCGCATTCTTCTTCTTCTCTCTCTCTCTCTACTGTACTCTCAGTCCCTCTGTAAGCGTATCACTGCATGCCCCCTCCCTAGCTCTCTCTGTCTTTCTCTCTCTCTCAAACTCAGGTAGGGAATTATAAAAATGTCATTTTCAGGGCTCCATGGCCTAGAGCTACTCTGCTGTTTGACTGAATTAGAGTAGCACAGTGACAATGCTACTGCAGCATCTCCATATAGCCTAAACAAACCGTCTTCTCTCTCCGAACAGGCTCTCTCTGTGTGTGTGCATGTGTGTGTGCGTGTGTGTGTGTGTGTGTGTGTAGATGTGAATAAAGGGAGTTGTATTTGTAGTGGGAAGTTGGTGGATCATCCTCTGTCTTCTGAGTTTCCATTAGTTGGATCAGTGCTGCTGAGCTCCAGTGAAAATCACACGGTGCTAGGACAGAGACAGGGGCTCATCTCACACGAGCGTGTAGCGCTGTCACACTCATCCTGATGACGGATAGTCTACACCAGCCACTCACATCAGAGCGGAAGCCATTCAGCCTTGACCAGTCAGACTACAAATCCCATCAGGCTGTTCAACTGAGGAGAACCGCAGCAGGGAAACTCCAATCATCCAAAAAAAAAAAAAAAACCCTCCCTCAAAGGAGCTATGTGTGAGCTGAGCGTTACACCAATCAATAAAAACAAAAACCTGCTACACACCCAGCGCTCTTGTCACACCCAAGACATGTCTAACAGTGCCTTGATATGACAGAGAAAGAAAAGGGGAACAAGCAGCCAACAGTGGAAAAAGCCTGTACTATTTTTGGTTTCGTCATAACGTCAGAAAGGTTACGGGAATAGAAAACTGCTTTGAGTGAAATACAAACACGCTATCGAATTTTAACAAACCATTTGAATTTTTTTCTCTCGACAAGTAAAAATATCTTCGAGAACGCCCATGCTAACGTTTATCTTATCGCTGAAAAATACAAATTTGAGTGTTCCTGATGAGGTACTTTGTGTGAGGAGAGACAAATGTTATAGTCATTTACGGGCTTGACAATGCCATTAGAAAAAACACCTGAAAACAAATCAAAGCCACCGGCAACCTGCCCGCACAAAAAGAGAAGAAAAAAAAAAGAAAACCTCCAGCAGTAACTGTTTTTATAATGAGGGGCGAATAATGAGAAATAAGTTTGGCAGTTAGCAGTTAGACTGAAGAGAAAATATCTCTACTTCCACCCTAGTTCTGTTTAACTGTTAATGCAGATAAAGCCATAATCCACAGAAGATGTCCACACTGTGTGTGTATGTGTGTGTGTGTGTGTGTGTGTGTGTGTGTGCGTGTGTGTTTTATGTTTTGGTTTTTTTTTTCTGAAGCTGTTGTTTACAGACAGTAACAAACATGTCTAAGGTGCCTGCTGGTGCCCGGGGGCACAGGTGTGATACTAGTGAATACGCATCGATAAAGACCCTGAATCGAGTTCACGCATAATCCTCTCAAAAACCTAAGACTAAGTACCTGGTGATGGAGAGGTATGGAACACACAGTCAGCACAATACTGATATGATCAGTTATAACAACATGACTCATTCTATCCACACTTAACGTGAAATTCAAAAACCAAAAGTAGGGCAGCACAATCGAGTATGCATTTTAACATTTTTTTATGCACTATTTTCATAGTGTGAGTATCTCTCTCTCTCTCTCTCTCTCCCTCTCTTCGTTCACAGTGAGGAGAAGTCACAACAGCTCCAATATAGGAGAGTAAGTGCCAGGCGGATAGATACATTACTAATATGCCTCGGTGAGAGATTTATAGTTAATGGAAAAATCTGGAGGGTGGTACGAGTGCAGTAAATTAGAGAAGGGTTTCCATTTTGTGGTGGCAGCCAGCTTTACCTCCCACAGTCTCCTCCTCACCTGCAGCGCCTTTTATTTCTGTCTGCGGAGGACTGGGCCGGGATACCTGAAGGCCTACGTTTGTTTGCCATTTATAAAAATACATGCTACGGGTGATCACCAGGGAGACCCTAATGGTTTGTAATTATATTTATACTGCAAACATATTTTACGACCACTCTTTATTATTTACAGACAAAAAAAAAATGTCTGTTTGTTTAAGAAATACAAGGGAAGGCGCTTGGTTGAATTTTTTTTTTAGCGCTGCTGTTGAAGGCCTAGGCTGCTCTCGGTAGAAATCCAGCACGGGTGTTTGAAAGTATGAAAGGAATGTCCAACCATAACACTTTGCCTGACTGTCTCCAGCACGGCGACAGATCTGTGTGTGTCAGTTACTCATACCTACAGATAGACAACACGAATCACCACCTCTACACCAGTACGCGCTCTCAAACCCTGCCAAAAACAACTCAAGGTGAGTGTATGAACTGAAATTTTACTATGAATCTTTCATAGATTCAATTTAAAAAAAAAAAAAAAACTCCATCTGAAATTCTAAAGCTTCCCTTCATAGCTTCCTTTTAAAACCGCTTTATTCACAGTGACTTAAGAATATCCTATTCATAAAACAATATTGTCCTTTTTCATGATAGTAGATGTGTGTGTCAGACACAGAAGTGTGCGTGTGTGTGTGTATGGCAGGGAGACAGAGACTTGTGAGTGTATGATAATTACAATGCACATAGTAACAGCAGCAGGAGAAGAAAGTGAGGCACACCCTCCACACCAAGACTAAATATAAACCAGGGCTGGCACACACACACACACACACACACACACACACACACACATATATATGCTCCACGCTACCTCTTATCTTTCTCTTACCATGCGGCTACAGCAAAAACACTAAAACAGGATACAAAAGAAAACAACAAACCCACCCTGATGTTTTGTGGTCTCATGCTCTGAATTGTATTCCTCTTATTCTAAAGACACACACATACACACACACACTTTCTCTCTCTCTCACACACACACACACTCTCACATACATAGACACAGACGCAGACACACACCACACACAAACACAGACACAGACGCAGACACACACCGCACACACACACACAAAGTGACGCTAGGATCTAAACCGCATCTCCAACCCAACCCAACATTCTTTTCTCACACAGACACAAACCACAACAAGAGAGAGCCATCACATCAAAACCAGAAGTCACCACATTTGTCTTTGTGTAGTCTGGGAGGACACCCACGCTCAAAATAACTGCTCATCTACAATCAGTCTTCCCCTACTGTAACTTTGCTTCACACTGATGTTAAATTAGGAGGTTACTAGAGGGAATATCCACAAATCATTGCTGCATACAGCTGACCCCAGTGCACAGTCAAGTGCGGTCTGTAGAGGGCGCCTTGTTCCCAAGAGACATCAGCAAAATGAGAAAAATGATCTATAATAGAGCAATGAGGAAGAGCGTGACACAGGGTAAGCGCAGGTTAGATACGTACCAATGCTATTTTTATTAGACTGTCCATACGGAGAGTGGCCTTAAGACAAAGAGCCTGATAGCAGAGTTTCAGACTGAGCTGCCTGAAAAGGAAAGTCGAAGTCACTGGAAGTCAAACGCTGGCACGTGCCACACTTATCAAAGATCAGTGCAGATCTGCAGAGCACGTCTGCATGAGCACGACTTTATAAAACAAGCACTTCAGAGATGAGAAACACTCGGCATATTCTCTCATTCCCTCTCTCTCTGTCTCTGTCTCTGTGCGCCTGGGGCAGGGCTGAGGCTGCTGGGGGAACTGTCAGAGGTGGGATGATGGCTGGGTAAGGCACTTGTCCTGCTAATAGTGTCACTTCACATGTGCATAATTTTCCAGCCTAAGCTAAGAAGCTAATTAGTCTCGGCGGGTCGTCGCTCTTGGCCTGTCTGAAGAGCAGCATCTTGAGCTGTGGAGAGCTAACCTCCCATCATCCCAAACTCAAACGTCTATAGGGCAAAGCCCACAGAGT
>NC_044499.1:38473314-38475814 GCF_902362185.1 Chanos chanos | reverse complement strand
GCCTTGTCCGACAATAACACCTCCTCACACCCTCCTTAGCTTTTTGTTGGGGCCCCAATAATCTGAGGAATCAAACATGAGCCATGTGAGGTTTCACACACTCAATACTTTACTGTTCCACAAATTCACACTGCCTGCCATTTTACACTGACTATCTCCTACAACAAACTGAGCATTGAGAGGCCTGTCTTCTCAACCAAATTTACAGACAGCTTATCAGTCAAACGTGACAAAACTCTTACCACTGCAGCCAAAACACAACCATACAGAACAGTGGTTTCTATTTGAAGAAGAAAATAAGACAGTGATGTTTTAATGAAATTGGTGGCACTTGACAAGCAACTCAAAGGAGTCTTTTGTTTCCTGAGGTTGGGAAAACTTAATTTTGACTCCCAGTGTGGTTCCTTAATACACAGTCTTTAACTGTATTGTCCTTAAATAACTGTGAGCTGTGTCTACATGAGCACAATGTCAGTTTGACATGGACTGCTCAAATAACCCTGTGTCAAAAAGCTCACACCTCTGAACGGACGCAGAAGAGGACCCTGAATCCAGACAGAACTGGTTTCATGTCCACACCTAGGAGAGGCCCACCAGCAGTCTCAGCTGTTGCATTTTGGGAACAGGTGACTGTACATTCTGAGGTTTGTTATTCTTGTTATCCGACCATTTCAGAGGGGGAGTGAGTGAGATGGAGGGACCAAAAAGAGGAGTGCAAAGAGGGAGATCACAAGCCTCGGAGGGAGATCGCGAGAGAGGGAGATCTCTCCTCGTCCAAGGAATGTGATGTGATATACTTTCAATATTCTAGTTACACACACACAAACACACACATACACACACACACACACACACACACACACACACACACAAAAACATTGTCCTCAGGTTTGTGTGTCTTAGTGAAGATATGAGTATATTTATGAGGAGTGTGTGTCCCATGCGTATGAGCTTTGTGTGAATGTGCATAAGAAGACTGAGCCAGCCCAGCAGAGTGTCTCGTTACTGTGTGTGTTGGGCACGTGTGCTGCTTGACCACTGTTTCTGAGGAAGTTGAGCATGTTTTAATCTACTGGTCATCTGTGTATCTCACTCAGCCACGTGTCTGACACCGAGGAAGTGCTCAGAGTACATAACACAGGTATTAAACAAGTGTTGTATGAATTACTGTATGCATCTATTTTGGTATAGTCGGTCAAACTGAGACCAGAGTACATACACAGGTATTAAACACGTGTTGTATGAATTACTGTATGCATCTATTTTGGTGTAGTCGGTCAAACTGAGACTGGATATACACTAATAGGTATGCGTCTACGATTACTCAAACATTATTTCTGCACAACACATACTGAACCACTTGTAATAGAGAATAAAAGGCCTTGTGTAATCCTAATCTATTCTTTCTTAAAAGGCATCAGACATAATAAATGCAAAAACTACAGTGTCAAATTTGCAATCCATTTATAGATTAAAACAAGTCTGGATATGAATGTTGGTAAAAAAAAAAAAAAAACAACACCAAAAAACCCCCCCGAAAAACAGCTGTTTAAATGAAACAAAAACGAAAACACAAAAAACTCAATAATTTAGTCTTTTTAGCACAAATTTAGTACTCCGTGTCAGTTAAAATGAGAAAATGCTAGACAAAAACATGATTGTTGGCGGATTAAAGAAGGAGACGAAGAGAGAGAGAGAGAGAGAGAGAGAGAGAGAGAGAGAGAGGTGAACTAAGAGCGGGGCACTGAAGTAAGGGAAGAGAAAAAGAAGAAAAAGCGGGAGAGAATGTGCTGAAAAAAACTGCTAATGACTTAAAAAGACGAAGCTGCGCTGTCAAAGTCACTGCTCATCTCCACACAGAGCTGGCCTGAGGGAGACACTGTCACACTGTCACACACGCTCACGCTCACAGAGAGAGACAGACACACACACAGAGAGAGAGAGACACAGAGAGAGAGAGAGAGAGAGAGAGAGAGGGAGAGAGGGTGTATGTGCTGCTCTTACTCTCATTTTAAAGGTCAGGTCTCACAGAGCAGCCAGACAGCCTGACACTTACAGAGGTGAAGACATGCCACAGGCACACACACACACACACACATATGTGGATACACATATGCTCTCTCTCTCTTTCTCTCTCTCTCTCTCTCACACACACACACACACACACACACACACACACACACCAGGAAAAACATACTCAGATATACTGGTACACATAGATATGCTTGCATGTGTACACACACACACACACACACACACACACACACACACACGCACACACACACACCGACACATATACCGGTGTGAAGGTGAGTCATCCAAACAAAGTCATATTCAGAAATCAACGCTCATGACCTACCAAAAAAAAAAAACGTTCAGAGCAGCAAATTTCACTATGTATTTTTTAGTTAAATCACTATTTCACGAGGCTTGCAACATGTCCATCTGCATTAAAAAAAAAATGCACAGAAATGCAAAACAAATGTGAAAATTTAGTGTG
>NC_044499.1:38455814-38468314 GCF_902362185.1 Chanos chanos | reverse complement strand
CCTTGGTACCAGTCTGCCAGTAAGTGCTTGTGACACAGGAATCAGGTGAAAATCTAACACGCGTGTGTATATGGACTGGTAGAAACAGTGACAAAGCAAAACATCGCCAGAGAGACAGAGATAGACAGAGAGAGAAGGATGGAGCAGTTTTACAGAGCTATTTAAACAACGAGGATCCTGACTCAATATACCTAGCGACAGCCAACACACACACTCTTTATTTTGGGTCAGGCGGCAAGAGCACTGTCTTTGTTTGATTCTCCTGAGAATCACGCCATCACACGCAATATCACACACGTACAGAGAGAGAGAGAGAGAGAGAGAGAGAGAGAGAGAGAGAGAGAGAGAGAGAAAGGGAGTAATCTTGTTCTTCTCTCGTGATAGACTGACAATAGCTGAACTACTTCCAGCCAAATCTGAGGTAATCTACTTCCGAGGGTCGTGACCTTGGCAATACAGACCACAACTTCCTGTCAAACTCTGTCTGACCTGTGCAGTTTTTCTTTCATTCTTTGTGATGTGACATTCACCATCTGTTTAACATTCGGGAATTTTACTGTGTCATATTCTTCTTTTCCTTTGTTATTCCATTGAAAACCTGTTCACGGGGGCTATTTTTGTGTCCTGTCATTTATCAGCTGTATGGTACAGAGGCCAGGTACAGTTAGAATCGAATGGGGAGAAAAACACAGCTCAAGTGGCCCCGCGATAGGCACATTTGGATAAAACATCAAGCGGTCTTGTGCCCCCAAACAAACAAACATCAACAGGGAGTATGAGACTGTTCCTGTGCCCCAAAGGTTCAGACTCAGAGCAAAGCTTTACGTCATATCTCTAGCACACAAATTTGTCCCCGGAGATGTCCGGTCTGACACACACACACACACACTCAACACACACGCACACACACGCACACACACCAGTCCATTTCAATGGCACTTTATTTAGCTCTCCTGTGTTTACATTCCATAGAGAACCCAGTCCTTTAGAGGAACTCACAGAGAGAGAGAGGGCTCCAAAAGAAGTGTACTGCACTGCACACGCACACGCACACGCACACACACACACACACACACACACACACACACACACACACACACGTCAATCTCCAAGAATCTTCCACAGGGTTATGTAAATGCTACGGTGGTAGCTGTCTAACAGTGACAAGCAGTGCAGGTTAACACACACTGGCATTCTGACACACTCACACTGAGGGTCGGAGGTGTGTGCCACTAATTGATGTGCTCCAGGACGTCTGAAAAATCAGGCCCCTTGTCTGTTCCCGCGACATTGGAATGACTGCTCCCTCTAGCCCTGAGGGAGTGTGTCTGCACACCTAATGCTTTCAGGACACACACACACACACACACACACTTACACATCACTCCCTGGTAATGCAGTTCAGCTACAGCTGAACTCAGTCCTTTAGTTGTGTATTTGACAAAGAGTCAGGCTTATCGAGTTGACTCCTCAGAACATAATGAGACAGTTTGCTGCAGAGACACAGTGAGTGTACAGTGTAATATGTCACAGGGGATTTCCAACAAAGCACCTTCATAAGAGAAAGAGTCACTGTCATTTCATGACACTGCAAAGTCAACAAAACCGACTCCGCGACATCTGACTCAGAAAACATGCAAACGTGTAACGACAACACGAAAAGGTAATCTCCTGAGATGCGTTCTGTGCCCTCTCATGGCGCTGAAACCCAAACACATGCGCAACAACAGATACGCACACTATCATACTTATGTCACTGAAAAGCGTAGTGTTAAACTAGAAAATTCAAATAGCAATCCGCCCCTTGACAGAAGATAGCAACTGTAAGCAAAAAGTATTTAGCCTATTGTGACATGACACTGAAGCCTAAAATAAGATATTTAATACGTTCAAGTGAGGAGTAATCATTGATGGCAGAAACTGCAGCCACTTCCTGTCCAACAGAGAGGAGATCCAAACCACAAGGCCTCTATGAGTGTGACTTCATCAACTGAAGATTAATGAAGATTAATTACGGAGGAGGGCAGATGAAGGAATAGATGAGGGTGTGAAGGAAAGAAAAGAGTCAGTGATGGCGGTAAGAAAGGGTGGAGAATATATGATGGGAAACACTATTCCAAGGAAGTCTGCAGACTGCAATTCAGTGGAAAAGATATAAAACTCTCCCTGTGAACAGACAGTTCACTCAACAGTCAAAACAGGGCACCTCTTCTAGCATTCAGAACAATTAGACAAGAAAAACAGCATGTCTTATACGTCCACACAAACAGTGCAGAAACAATCTATGTATGGGTTAGTGGGAGAGAGAGAGAGAGAGAGAGAGAGAGGAGGGTAAAAGACAGTGTGATCTCTATTCATTTGCATAACAGTCAGAAGAGACTGGGAGAGAAACAGAGACTGGCAGATAAACAGAGAAGAAAGAAGAGACAGAGATTGAGAAAGAGCAAAAGAGAAGGAGAAACAGAGGAACAGTTGTGCCGCGACCTCTAAGGTGCATGAGCTGAGTGATGACCACCTAATCAATACAGTCGTGTTTCCACGACAACCCTGATTTCCTGTGCTGTGTCCCCGGACATGGCGATTTTTCTTGATGCCTTTCCTGAGTGAGTGTGTGTGTGTGTGTGTGTGTGTGTTTGTTTATGTGTCTGTGTGTATGGTGGTTGTCTGCACATGGATGTTGACTGGGTAGACTACATGGTTTAGAAGAAGAAGGTTGATATTCTATCCATGTGAATAGAGATGCATAAACACACACACACACACACACACACACACACACACACACACAAATCTAAATTGAAGCACTGCGATGTCAAGCATAAACCACAGAGGAATGGTCAAACCAAATTGAAACTTGAAGTAAATGGATTTTTCTTTGGGTTTAATGATTCTTTCCAAGAGGAGCAGAAGACAGAAGATCTGAATCTTTTCTTTTCCAGCTTCTGCTGAGTACTATCACAATGATGTCTTTAGATCTCTTTAAAGCTGATCCGTTTTACACTCTCTCTCTCTCTCTCTCTCTCTCTCTCTCTCACTCTTTAAGGGATATACATGAAGATGAGCAACTGACAGTTTAGCTTGTAGGTTTTTACATGAGCATGGAACTCATTAATCGAGTCTGAGAACGACAGACAAAGAGATGATTAAAAAGCTCAATATTCTCTCTCTCTCTCTTTCTTTTCTACCTTTCCCCATTACTGAGACACCCTTGGGAGAATCACAAAGGACACGTGAAATCCATGTTAACTGCATACAAACATAAACATACTCTATCATACTCTTGACTGACACAAATACTTCACATTTGTCCTCATTTCATTCATGGCAACATCCCACAGCTCTCATAAAGAGGGAAAAGAGTGAGAGAAAGAATGAAAGAACAAGAAACTGAGGTGGGGAACACAGACAGTCCTCAGCATGAGGAAACTGGACTTATAAATACATCTCTCCTACTTCTTTTTTTTTTTTTCCCCTGTGCAGGAAATGGATCCTGAAGTACAAAACCTACGCTCCTACACCCTCTCACATCCAGAGACAAAGAAACACTGACACAAATAAAGATACACACGCACGCGCGCGTACATATGCACACATAAACACACGAACACACACACACATACACACACACACACACACACACACACACAGACACACAGAGCTAGGCCTTAAGCCTTCTTTTCTTGGGTCAAGGGGTTGTGCTGACTATCCAATGTGGAGGTATTTCAGTCAGAAAATGGAGCGATAGAGCTCCTCTAATCACCCTGCTATTTAAGTGCAGATAAAAAAAAACAAAACTGGCTTTATATAAGGCTGATGAATGCAATATGAGAGGAGAAAATGCTTTACACAACTGCCAACTCCACTACAGATGTCAACCACTTCATGTAATATTACAGAAGTACAGATGAAGATTACATTATGCTTTAATATGTTTATTACTGTGTTATTCATAAAGGAGATAAGTGGAGTGTAGTAAACATGTCTAAAGGAAAGGTAAAGCTTTAGATGGTACTGGAGATCAGGAACAGGGTTTCCTGTTCCTAATCTCGGTGAATGGACCATGTGGCTCTTAAACATTTGGAGCAGGTCTGATTGAATCAGCATGATTGGAGCCATTATCCTGATTTCCTGTTCAAACCATGTGACAGTGGGGAGCAAGGCTTCTGATGTGAACAAGTTTACTATCTCGCCTCACACTCAGCGTACTGCACGGGGTTTGTGTATGGAGGAGAGAGAATCTCATATGCTTCAGTTCACTATTGACTTTTTCACTTTAACACAGGATGTCAGTGCTTTGTATTTGTGTTTGTGTGCGGACGTGAGTGTGCGTGCGTATGACTGCACTTTGTTTGTGTATGTATCTTTGTGTGTGTGTGTGTGTGTGTGTGTGTGTGTGTGTGTGTGTGTGTGTGTGTGTGCATGCGCACGCGCGCGTGCAGATGTTATGAGTATTTGGGGGAAGGGGCAGACATGCATCAAGAGATCAGCCATAACAATAGAGATTAACAATGTGACAATCATCATGTGGATGGACAATTTCTCTCCCTCTCTCCTTTACTTCAGGTGGTCCGCATGTGTGTGTTTGTGTGTGTGTGTGTGTGTGTGTGTGGAGGGGGGGCTAAAAGCTGTTCGCTGGGCCACAGATCATCCTCTACACGCAGGCTGTAGCAAAGCATCAATCACTGACTCCAGTGCGCACTAAATCCAGAAGGTCTGTGCTCGCTAATCCAGCACTCCTGCAGAGAGCCGCTCGGCAAACAGCAAATCAAACACAGTATTTCTGTATTAACAACCAGCTTCAGCAACAGATCACCATCACAAGCGGAGTTACTGAGGGTTAATCTGAGCAATGGTGGGTCATCCCAGCCACTGACTCCATGTAAGAACTGCATCTGTTCATGTATATGTGTACAGTGGGTAACTGCATAACACTGTCGGTTTGTCACACTGAATCTGTCTCTAAATGCGACAGCAGAAAATGTTCACATCATAAGCAAATAGGCCTATAAAAGGCAAATATTACTGAGTCACATTTCAAAATGTCCTGCTGTTAGGCATAAGAAAACACTGGCCACACTATTGGTTTGAAAGCCTTCAAATGACACACAAATCAGCTGATGCCATAACGAGGTATAACAGTTTGCCTCAAGGAAATGAGTCAAAGTCAATAGTCAAACTGATCATGAAACATCAGATGAGAAGAGCTTAACATCAACTGAACAGAGTCGCCACTGAAGGGCTCTGTTCTGTGGGTGGAAAATAAAGCAGATATGAGAGTCTGCCACCTAATAAAGACTGATTAATAATAATAATAATAAAAAAAAACACCACGAGATGCCGCGTCACTGGATGAAAAGACAGCAGAGACGAGAAGAGAATGAAAGATGGAGGGCAGCATTCCTTGGGTTTCAGAGCTGCGTCCATAAATGTCTAGCCATCCACAGCGTCTGAGGGGCTAAAGAGATTCCCTCTGATTTAATAGATTTATTAGGCAGTGATTAGATTAGGAGAGAGAGAGAGAGAGTGTAGCTCTAAATGATACATGAAGAAGAGGACAGACAGGCTGGTCTAGCCATGTGAATTAAAGGCTAAGTACAGTCTGGTCTCAGTGCTTAGCTCAATGCCAGACTTTCTCCGGCTCAAAAGAGATTTCAATTTGGTAAACGACAAGCCTAATCACCATCATTATCAAAGCAGACCCGAGTTGTTAAGACCAAAATAATTCAATTCTGGACGGCGCGATTGTTTCCATTCATAATATTTTTACGTGAATTTAACCATACTACTTTGCGTCTCTGGGCTGTGAGTGTGTGAATGTTGTATGTTCAGGGGAAAACAAGTAAATGTGCAGTTGAAGATGCAAAAGGAAACAGTACATTTATTCTGTTTAACCTGCACAAACCAAATTTTCTGTCATTTATTAATGATCTTTCATTTTCCCTTTCCCTTTATTCATCCCATTTACTTAAGGACAAAATGCAGTATGGTTTATACCTAAGACTACATATGAGTTTGTGTGTGTGTGTGTGTGTGTGGTTCACACTCAGGTCAGAATTCAGGTGGAGGTCAGGAATGCGTGCACAAACCAGATCTCTCACATACACACACACACACACACACACACACACACACACACAAACACACGCTGACCATGTGAGACTCACACGGTTATCTCATGGGAGCATCCACCCCTCCTTTTCCTTTTCCTCCTCCAGTCAACTGTCGTCTTCTTTTCTTCTACTCTCACGCTCTTTCTTCTCCCAACCTATCTCTACCATTTCTCTCCATCCTTTCAAGTGTTCGGTTTTTATTTTCTTTCTTTGCATCTCTATGTCTTATACGGCACCCTCTCTCCCTCACACAACGAGAACCCTATCTGCAGGAAGTCAGCTTAGCTTCCCTATCAGATCAGAGGGTTAAAAAAGAACCTATCTCTACAGGAAGGGACACTCCTGACTCCGCCAGCATTTTAAGGCCAGCGTCGCAGGCTAAGGAATTATGGTATTAAAGTTCAACCACATTATTTACCCGTTTGTGCATCTGGAGGCATGGCAACGTGTCTATTTGGTAAAACACGGATGACTGATATAAACTGCTTACAACCCAAAAAACTGGTTCGTGAACTCAGTGTGGGTTATAAAATACTTTGCTTGATGTTACGCTGTGAAGAATCGTAAATTAGGTTGTGGTAATCAAAAAGACCATATGATTTGTACCGCGGATTCCTGGGTAAACGGTTTTTCTGCTTACAAAAGAGGTCAATCGTTCAGTGATTACTGATCATCCTCGCTCATACAAAAGACAAAGACTCAGCCTATTAACAACCTCATGGAGGAGGCCAACGGGACGGCTGCGTGAGCTGGCAGTTTGAGGCAGACAAGCGGATGCCAGGCAGGGACATGTGAAGCGCTGGCAGGGGCACAGTCAGTGGCAGCCATGCACAGAGCCAGGCTCTCTGTGCCTATGAATGAGCTTTATTTAGTGACTTTGGGCAGGCGGGCCACTGTCTGTGAATGAGTGCAGTCAGTGAACACAACACAAAGGCCAATGGTGGGCCGCTGGGAGTTGTTGACATGCACGGAGCGTCGCTGTCGGTGTCTCAGTCTTCCATTCAGTGTGTGTGTGTGTGTGTGTGTGTGTGTGTGTGTGTGTGTGAACAGCACATGATTGAAATCAATGAGGACAAAATTGAAGGGAACATTTAGAGAGTGAACGTAGATGCGCTTTTTAAGGGTTTGTGACAAGGTGTGTGTGTGTGAGTGTGTGTTTGTGTGTGTGTGTGTGTGTGGGCACGCATGTGTGTGCTTGGGTATTTGAAAAACAAACAATAGTTTGTTTGCTTAACTGATTGAAGAATTAAATAATTGAAAATGTTTTCCTTGTTTACGCATCAAGACTCATTTTAGAAGAGATTAAGTAGCTAATCTTAATAGAGCACCCATATAAATGGATTACAAAAAATATTAGAATCCTGCAGAATACAAAGCCTGACAGTTTTATGTCCTTGTGCTACTATTACAAACGCCAAAAATTTACAGAGTATATCTGTTTTAGAATATTAATTTAGTTTAAAGACTTGAACCTTTCAATCTACTCAGCCTCCTCAAAACTCTGAGACTGGAGGAACTTTTTCATACTTCTTAGAACTGGCGCAGGAAGTACCCCCTTTTTCGTGTGTCCACACTACAGGAACTCAGTACGATCATTGTTCTTAGAATGCTGTTTTGAGGGACTTGGTTAACTTCTACTTCAGGGTAGGTACTCTCCCAGCAGAACAGGAACCATAAGTCACATAAGTGTATGGTGATTGGTCCAGACGCAAGTACACGTTGATTGCAACCGCCATTTTGAAAAAAACATGTAAAAGCGGTGTAAACAACAGTTCACAGAGGTGACGTCGCTATACCAACCATCGGCCGGCTTATGTCACTTCAGCATTCCTCCTGGTGCTGTGAATGCAAACAGAAAAAAAAGCCCTTGAAGGTATGTAGTTCTCAGGGGAGCTCCCCAGTGGGTAGTTCCTCTCAAATGAGTCCCTAGAACTGTTTGGTCTGAGAGCCCCTTAAGTGAACTCCATCTTCAAAGCGTTTGTGCTCATGTTTCCTCTACTGTGATGTCGTATTGGTGTAGTGCTTTCAGTGGAAGGTAGTACACTGTACATCTGTGACTGAACCATCAAGACATAATCAGTCTGAATTTTCAGAACCAAAATCGTATTAGACGGCTTCATTCCACAGTGAAGAGAGGAGTTATTACTGAAGAAGCTGAGTCATAATCATTCTCTCAGCCTCTATTTTCATATGTAGTTCCCCACATATTGCACTGCAGGCTAAATTAGTCAGGAGGTGCTGATCATGATACACACTTCCTTGTTTTTTTTCTGGGGCAGGACCTCAGGGCAGTGTATCCTGGGTTGTAATCTCTCTTGCTCTTCCTGGTTTTGTTTGGAAAAGATGTGGGTCACTGAATTGGGTTGGACTGTGAACACTCCTCTAACATTCATATAGTAAAAGCAACTTCGTCCAAGGTTGTGAAAAAAAAAAGATATTTATACAGATGAGATGGTAAGATTTGAATAAATGTTTCTCTCTGTACACTGAGTCACCGCATGAATAAGCCTACTTTGCCATTTTGATATCGTAGTGGTAAACACTGAAGCATAGCCATTAATGTCAGACAGATCTGAAGAATTATCTTCACCCACATGAGTTTCTGTTTCCTGACAAAGTACCAAAATTACTGGTTTGACAAAAAAGCGACTGATAGATTGACGGATAAAAGTAATTTAAGATGAAGTTATCTTATACAAACAAACTTTTTTGTCTAATTAAATGTCCTCTCAAACAAGCCTGTTGTAAACTGTTCTGGCCAGTAAAGGAGTGAATGCAATATTAATTGAATTCACCACTTTATACGCGTGGAGGGCCATCGGTCGAGACAAAATCGGACTTGATTAATGTTCAACGCCTTCATTATCACGCGGCTACTTTCTGAGACCCTCCTTCAGCAGCAATGCCATTGGTTTTTAACGTTGCAATTAACACAGTCACCCTGTTATCTTTTACGTAATTAAGAAATCGGAGGGAGTAGAACAATGCCCCCCCTTCACACACACACACACACACACACACACACAGACACACACACTTCAACTTTAATGCAGCCCTCTTCTCTGCCCATGATTTCGTCTCTACGACATCCATTAGTCAAACTGTGAATCCATTTTGTTTTCAAACAAATGGAGAAATTCACAAACCCTCTTTTATGCTCTTTTAGTCTCTCTCTCTCTCTCTCTCTCTCTCTCTCCACTGGTTCCATTAGCCAAACTAGAGTTTTGTTTTAAAAAGACCTTTCTGTGATCTAAGTCATATCACCTAATGTGTCATACACTAGCACACTTCAGGATTATGAGGCACAAAACGCACATGCAATAATGTGATGGGTTTTCTTTGCAAATCGTAATTTATTTTAATTGCTTCATGAGCTCAAAAACTCGACTGTTAATCTGTACTTTCATAGAAGCTGCGTGGGCTGTTTTTCACATTTCGACACTGAAATGTGAGTTTTCAGTTTGATCTTATTGTGCTTGTATGAGTAGAGTTTGCATGGCTCTGACTATCGCTCTGGCTGCTTTTACCTATATTGGATGTTCCCACAGTCTCCATATGGTCCTAATATCTCTCCCCTTGGTAATCTTAGTACGACATATTGGACATGAGACACACCCTAATACAACACCAATTCCCAGAGCTCTGAGAAGCTTTAAAACACTCCACTCTTTCATGCACATTTCTCTTTCTCTGCCTCTTCCCTGCTACCACACCCTCTATCTGTCTTTTCCAACGACACGGTGTCTTTCTTACTTTTCTCCTTCCTCACTATCACCTCAGCATCTGACTCTCTTCTTTCTCTCTCTCTCTCTCTCTCTCTCTCTCTCTTCTTCTTCTTCTTCTCTCTTTCACTCTCAGTTATTTATGAGACATAGTGGAATTTCAGTGAGGCCACAGCACCTGTTCTGTTTGGACGCATCTGCCAGGTTCCAAGAGTGTTGGAGGAACGTGCAAAAACGTTGCCATGGTATTCAGGGAGGAAAGGAACGGTAAAAAAAACGTTTAGTGTGTGAACGTGTTCAGGGATTCTGAATGCTGTACATGAGCGCTCAAAGAAAACATTTTGGGATATAGTGAGATTAAGAATGTTAGGATAGCACTGAGAAAACGTTGGTTGCTATGAGATTTGCTGCTACCTGATGAACCACAGGGACCAAATGAGACAGGCCTATCCTCAACACAAACACACTATGATAAAACAACAGACAAAACCAAAACACAAGCAAACACTTACTAAGGAGAAACCATCTGGTTCAAACTATCATTAAGCGTTATCGTTTGTTATAACTGAACAAAATGTCAGCTTGAAAATCCAGATGAATGGCTAAAAAGAGAGCCCAGCTGACAAACACAAGCTTATTACCAACAGCTTTAAAGGAACAACTATTAACAATCATAATTCTGAACAATGTTTCGGTTAAGTTTGGTCATGATGTATTTGTTATGTTTGGTCTCAAGTTCAGTTCCTTTCCCCTGCCCCTGTGACGCGCTCCATGTAAACACCTCCACTCAGGTGAACAAGACAAGGCCACTGTTTATTTTTACTGCAAACACCTGAGTGTGCCCCCAGACATCAGGACAGGTGGACTTTAGTACCTCCGTGTATTTTGGCAGGCTAGATTTACTACATATCATTAGGCTCTGGCAAAAACACACACACACACACACACACACACACACACACACAGGTCAGCTGAAAACATGAACCATGTCTCTTGGTGAGCTAGCATTCATGAGTAATTATTTTGTCATAACTACTAACAGACTTCTCTGTTCCATTGCCTGTGAAGATATCAACCATGACACCTTAATGGGAAACTTATTCTATGTGGAGCTTAATCTGAGGTAGAATTGATCATGATCAGACTTAGTCAGCAAACACTTTAAAACCCACTTCCTGACAAACTCCCCCTCCCCCAGATAGGCATCTATTGCAACATTTCTTTGTCGTGTAAGAGTCAAGTTCAGTAAGCACCCCACCCCCGACATAAGTCCCCCTGTCAAAGTAAACCAGGCAAGGTCACTCTCTGTGTTAACTGCAAATACCTGTGAACAACCTCTGAGTCAGGACGAGACAAGGCAACTTTCACCTGTGTATGAGACAGGACAGACTGAGAGAGAGACAGAGATAGAGAGAGAGAGCGAGAAAGAGAGAGAGAGAGAGAGAGAGCAGGCTCTTTGTAGGCACCTGAAGTAGGTTACGTAAAGAAATTACACGTTTAATACCTCCTCATTCTAAGTCAGTCAAATGCACATTTACTCACCTAATTACTACTCACAGAGATGTGAAATTCTTTACTTGGTGTTTAGCATCTAGATAAATGACTTCTGTGGTATCCTGCAGGACTGAGAGTAACATATGGGGTGCTATGTCACCAGGAACAAACAGTTTACAAAATGCTTCACAAACACATCCATCATGAGAAAGACAGGAACACACGCTTCCCCCTAAGGAGTTCACCACTGTGCTAAACCAAAGGGGAATATTAACAGATGTGGTAGAGAACAACAAGAGAAATATTCCTTCAGTGTTCTCTATTTCTCTCTCCTTCTCCGTCTCAATTTCTCAATCTGTCTCTCGAACTCGCACGCACATACAGTCTCTCCTTCTCTCACGCACACAAACACACACACACACACACACACAGAGACAGACAGGGACTGCAGAGGTCAAAGAGACAGGGAGAGATGAGGGATTATTAAAGCCATATCTTAACCGAATCTCTTTCTTCCTTACACACAGACACAAACACACACGCACACGCACACGCACACGCACACACACAAACACAAACACATACATATCTCCCACACAGAGTCCAAACACGGTACAGCACAAGGCACGCTGTTACTCTCCACACCTCTCCCTCCTACTCACAGTAATCATGACATTTCATCCATCACTTTGATACATCATCTCATCGCCACGACTCACAGCAGAGCCTTGTGCTGTTTAACACACAGTCTGCTTTTTCTTTTGTTTCTCTTTAAAGGAAAGAATGCAAGGACCATTTCTGGGCTGTCAGAGCATTTTAAGGATGGTCACTGTGTGATCTGATGCTAACCTCCTGAGCCGCTGGGACGGAATTAAACGTGATCAAAACCTGAATTTTGAATGCACGATTAAAAAAAAAAAAAAGAAGAAACAAACAAAACAAAACAAAAACAAAGCCAAGCAAAAGGCAAAGTCAAGAGCGGCCGAGTACATTTTAATCCTGGAGGGAGACGTTCGTTTGAAAAACTGGTTCAGTTACAAAAGAGCTAGAGGAGATTGTGAGGGATTTTTGGAGGGAGGAGAAAGACTTTCCTCGTGGCAGGCAGGTGAAGATAAGGAACAAAGGCCGTACTGATAAGTGTGAGCCAACGGCTCATCCTGGCACAAGCTCTCAC